>NW_021167715.1:0-1593 GCF_003724135.2 Verticillium nonalfalfae
TACTATTTAGGGGTAAGGTTTTATTTCCTAGTAAATAAAGCGTAATCTCTCGTTAATTAGATTATTTACTTTATTAATTAGATAACCCTAGAACTAAGGGTTATTAAGGATCTATCCCCTTAATTTATAGGAGTTAGGTTTAGAGGAGTTATATAGTCTTTATAAGTTACTATTTATCGTCCTACTATTCTTACTATTCCTCTACTCTCTAGAATAGTAAACCCTAATTAATACTACTTAATTCTAATATATTAATATTAAGTATCTCTTCCTATAATAATATTAAGATTAGCTTTTTTAAAGTTTTAACGTTTATTATTCTAGGAAGAAAGATCTTATAATTTATAAGATATACCTTTAGCGCTTAAGAGATCGTTAAATTATAGGAGTTAAAATCCTCTTCGCTCTAGCTTTAGAAGTCCTTAATAAACGCCTCTAAGAGGTAAGTTCCTTTTATAATTCCGTATATACTTATTACCTTAATAATCTAAGCGCTCTTAAGATTAGCGGTCCTAAATCTAATAATCTAAGGAACTATAATTCTACTCTATTTATAATAAAGTCGATATCGAGGTCTTTCTTAACCCTTTATATTAATCGTCCTATACTAAAGTCCTTTAGGATAGCGTCGAACTCTTATTATAGTTTTTTAGCGCTCTCTTACTCTATTATAGAGCTATTACTATAATCTAAAGAACTTATTATCGCTAATTCTATTAAAGCTTTAATATAGCTAATTAACTATTCTATAGAGCTTCGTTTTATCGGGTTTTATAGCTAGTAATATAGCCTAAGTAATAATCTTAGGCGTAAAAGTCTTAAGATACTTATAGTAGATAGTACTCCTATAGATTACGTAATAAGGGAATTCCCTACTACTAAGCTTTTACGAAAGTCTTAAAGTACTTATAAGTAAAATAGTACTTTTATAATTATTTATAAAGTATAATCGATAAACTTATATATAATAAATATATTATTTATAGGATCGATCTTAACTTCTCTAGCTCTAGCTATTCTATATTATATTAAATATAATATTAATTAATATTAAGAGGGCTTTATTACTTATATAAACCTTAATTTATTACTTTAGCTATACCTAAGAGCTCTAAATATATAGGGTAAGTAATATAAATCTTATAATATAATTAATAATTTCTCTATAGATTATCGCTACCTTTATAAGTTAGATATACCTATTCGATCTACCGATTATATAAATTATAATCTACGTACTCTTAGGAGCTATAAATCTATAGCTATAGTAATTATAGGGTTAGTAATCCCCTAACGGGATTACCGCCTTAGAGAGTCCCCTAATATTAGTTTAATAGTCTACCTACTTTAGATAAGCTAGGTTATTTATATACTAGAGGAAATAATTAATTAAATATCTACTATAAAGATATATATATAATAATAGCACTTCTTAAAAATAGTCTATATTAGACTTCTATTTTAGTTTTAAAATATAATATAAAATCTATAAATAAGCCTAATTTTCGAGCTATATTCGATAATATTTAAAGGGCTAGATATAATAGATTACGAAATAAATAGGAATTAAAATAGAAATCCTTATATAATAAT
>NW_021167716.1:0-1582 GCF_003724135.2 Verticillium nonalfalfae
CTTAGTAGACTATTAAGGAAATAGAGTTAATAGTATATTAGACTTTTTACGATCTCAGAGAAGAAAGGCCCTTTAATATATAAGTTAAAGTTCCTAGCTAAATAAAGAGTATATAATATAATATCTATTAAATAACTAATCCTATACCCCTTTAATAATAACCCTTAAATATAATAGTTATCCGCTATTAAATTAATCTTATTAGAGGCTAATAGAGAGTAATATAAGGTTAGTAAATTATTAGATAGATATATAAAATAGCTATTAAGACGACTATACTTATAATATCTAATTAAATAGAAAAGCTAAAGAAGTAAATTTAATAAGTAAATATACTATATAGATATATTATATATTATAAATAACTTATTATATAAATATAAATTAAGAAACTTAATAAAGGATATAGAGATATAGTAAATTAATTATTAAGAGTTAGAGATAACTTTTATTAATTAGATTCTATTTATTAATATTAAGATAAGAATTTAATTACTAAGACTAAGTAAGTAATAATTTAATAATAGAAAGATAAAGAAGATAAATAAATAAGAAGAATAAAAGAAAGAATATAATATAAAATATTTACTTTAATATCTATATTTATTAACTTTTCTATACCTTTATTATCCTTATTATTAACTTTATATTTTATATTATTATTATTATTAACTCTATTATTATTACGATCTTATTTAAGCTATAATATAGTAATATAAATATTAAGCTAATTATATTAAGATTATATTTATTAATAAAGACGATATTTAATATAAAATAAATATAAGAATATACTTTAATTATATAATAAATCGCTAAGAATAGAGCTAGGAATAAAGATTAAACTATTATTAAATATATCCTTAGAGTAATTAAAGTATTAAGGAATAGCTAAACTATTATTAATAAAGCTAAATCCTTCGCTTAGAATATTAAAGCTATCGATTTATTTATTAATATTTATTTAATTAAAGATAATATATATATTATTAATAATAAAAAGATTTAAAATACTTTTAATTATTATTCTAAGTTAAAATAGAGTAAAAATAAAATATAAGAGATTATTCTATTAAAGATAAAGAAAAGTAAAATTAAAATTAAAAGATTTATTAATCTATTATAAGAATTATAGATATTTAATATATATAACTTTAATATAGAGAATCTAGATACTCTAGAACCTTAGTATTTAGATATATTATTCCTAAGTAATAAGAGTAAACCCTAGATTAAACTAGAGGTATAGAAATATAAATATAATATTAGAAATAGGATTAATAGAGTAATAGAGTATATTTATATTATATTTAAAAAGAAATATATTAATAATTATTTAATCTTCTTATAAATCTATAATAAAGATTAAAAAGCTATATCGATATTAATATATATAATTATAGATATTTTTATTTATTTAATTTCTAAAAAAGAATATAATATCTTTTAAATAAAAATTAAAGGTTATAAATATAATATTTATTTATACTTTTAATAGACCTTTATCTTAGAAGATTAATATATAAATAGAAAATATATTCTCCGCTTTATTAAATATATATATTAATATCTAAAATATAGA
>NW_021167717.1:0-1569 GCF_003724135.2 Verticillium nonalfalfae
TATACTATATAGGCTTTAGCTTTATCCTCGATTATAATTTTTATAAATTCCTTAAGGTCTATATTAAATATATAGCTTTATATAAAGGACTAAGTAATAATATTTACTATAATACCTTCCTTATTTATATTATTATTAAATAAAAGGATATATCCCGATCCTTCGGGCTATTCTATATATATAAATAACTAATATAATAATCGGGGGTAGTTCTATATATTTAGTAAATAAAAAGATAAAATAAATAATCCCTAATTATTCGCTAATTATCTATTAAACGTTTATAATTCTAGGGCTTCGATACTCTCTATCTCTTATAGTTTTAATAGTTAAATAAAAGTAAGATTAATAATATCTATAATAGCGTTAATATCTAAGTTAATAGAGAATTTAATTTCTTTTCCTTATTAAATAATAATCGCTAATACTTTTATAGCTTTCCCGATTTTTAACTTTAATATAGTATCCTTTAAGTCGAGACCTATATTAAGTCGTTTTCCGAAAATTCTATTATTTTAATACCTTTAAATTTAAGTAATTAAATATTAACGATTATAGCTTTACTATATAGCTCGGACTAAGGGTACTTCTATACTTAGTACTTAAGCTTATTATAGTAGAAGTATATATTTAACGATATTAAGGAGGTAATACTTCGGCTATCTAATAGAGTTCTCGCTAAGTATAAGTTTAGGTTTCTCGGCTATTATAATATAAGGCCTCTATTATAATATAAAGGTCGTCTTCTCTTTATTTATAATTAGTCCTAGGGGACTCCTCTTATAGGGATCTTATATCTAAATATAGTATTTCGGGGTTCTCCTAAGGCTAATTAAGAGTAAGTTCGTTTTTTACTCTCTTATTATTTATTTTATAATTTATTAATATTTTAGACTTATTAAGCCTTATATACGACCGTCCTAGTATCTTCGATAGGAACGTAATATTCTATTAACTTATCCTATATAAAATAAAGAAGTCGCTAGAAATATCCGAAAGCTCGTTCTTCGCTATAATTAACGCTTTCGCTAAGTAATCGGTAAATACTCTCCTATCTACTAAAAAAAACGAATAAGGAGATATCCCCGTTACCTTTAAAGTAGAGGGAGTATAGTTACTCTTAATAAGCGAGGTTTTAAAGGTCTTTCGATAAGTACTCCTACTTTATAAAGCTTTAGAAGTCTTCCTAATAGATACTTAGATCGTCTATATTAAGGTCCTCCCTCTAAATAGCTTTAAGGTTCTAGGTATAATTTCGATATACTATCTATAAAGTATAAATAAGTTTTATCGTCGATTACTTAATAACTTAAGCTACGCTTACGTTAGGCTAGAAGGTATTCTTAGCCTCGATTATAGTAATTTAATCGTCGATCTAAGCGATGATAGTATCTTCTTCGAGTATTTTATAGTTATACGTAAATAATTTATCGTAATTCTTTATAATAGAAGTACGTTTAGTAAAGTATTAAACGAGGAGGTTATTCTCGTATCTCTATTCGCGGAGTTCGTAAACTAAGGCCTAGAGAACCTATATTTACGGTTTAGCCTATATCGTTTATCCGCTAA
>NW_021167718.1:0-1561 GCF_003724135.2 Verticillium nonalfalfae
TAATAGAATAATTATATTATTAATTAAAAAGGTCGAAAAAGTCGAGGTAAGTAGCTTACTCGACTATATAGCCTACTTAACTATAATATATATTAGTAAAAAATATATATTATAATTATCTAAAAATATAATAATAGACTATATTATAGTATTTATATATTAGTATTAAAGTCTAGCTCTATATAAATTATTAACTTAGTAAAGTTAAGCTACTCGATAAGCTCCTCCTCCTCCTATTACTATTACTATTACTATTACTCCTATTACTATTACTATTATTACTATTACTACTCCTATTAGAGCTTAAGGCGTACTATAAATATAGCGGCCTATATACGTTTAATACTAGTACTAATATTAGCCTACTAAGTATCCGATATTATCTTAAACTTCTACTTAAGCTATTTAAAGTCTAGAGGGCTAGTAGACTAAGGTAGGGCCCCTATAGCTAGTAGAGCTAGTATAGTAGGTATAGGTATAGGGCGGGTAGTTAAGTAGGTAGTAGGGGTAGGTATAGTAAAAGTAGTAATAGAGTATATATACTTTATAGGATATTAGAACTATATTAACTTACTAAGTATTCCTATATTAATAATTATAATAGGAGTATTAGCTCTTTAAAGAATTAAAGTAATAGTTACTATAAGCGCCCTTAATAAGGCTATATAGGCTCTATAGTAATACTATATATAGTTTCTATAGGCTAAACTTAGCTTAATAATATATATATACTATAAGAGTATCCTTATTAATAACCTATATTAGAGCTATTATTAAATTAATTAGCTTATTTATAGTAAAGCTACCCCTAGTCGCTACGTTAATAAGGAGCTCCTATATAGCTAGTAAGTCGAGGAGCTTAGTAGTAGCATTAGCGGAGGGGTAATAGAGGTCGGGTAATACCTCCTTCTTTAAATATTTAAATACTATTATCTACTATTAATATATAATAACTATAAAGTAGTTACTAAGTAATTAAGAGATAGCTATTATATATATATAAGCCCTTTAGGGGTAGGCTCGGGCTTAGCGAGCTCTAGCGAGAGCGAGGGCGAGGGCGTAAGCGAGGGCGAGGGCGAGGATATAGGGGCGGGAGCTATAATAGTAGTAATAATAAGGGCATAGTAATATATAAGTCGATAGTACTTATTCTAATATTTTAATTAATTATTAATAAGTAAAAGGAATTATTATTATAATTATTATATTCTAGTACTCCTCTTTTACTATTAGAGAAGAAAGTATATTATAAAGGTCGTAATTATTAACTATAATAATAATAATAATAATAATAGTAATAATAATAGTAATAGTAGTAAAGTTATAATTATAATTATAATTATAATTATAGAAGTAAATATTAATAGAAGAAGTAAATATTATTCCTTAGAATAAGTAAATAATTAAGCTATAATTACTTTATAATTAAGCTATAATTAGAATATAGTTAATTAATAATTATTATTTTATAAGTAAATATTTTATAATTAACGTACTTCCTAGGTAAGTAGACTACCTAGGCGAGTAGACTACCCTATAGCGACTCGACGTATCGATATAT
>NW_021167719.1:0-1557 GCF_003724135.2 Verticillium nonalfalfae
GTATCGTGAGTAGTACTGTATCTCATACATTGATTCTGTAAGCCACGCAAGTCCTGATCCCGTCGAATGTCGCGAATAATGTGTATGCCTGTCCGAACACCGTGCTGCTGATGCTCGCTGCTTTTTAATGTTGTTTATGTTCCTCATCAAGAGTCCGCATTACGTTGGACTGTTTCACCATTGAAACGTCTTAGTATGCTTACATTGTTGGACAGTAATCACAGCAAGTTCGACTCTAGGCGGGCAAGTGATTTGCCTTGTTCCACCCATGGATCACACGAGCTCGGCAAATCTTGCAGAAGCGACGTCTTCTCGTTTCCACCTATTTCTCTTTCTAGAGTAATGCGATCTGTCTGTTCTTTAATTTCATATCCTTCTGCAGTCTGGGAGGCCACAAACCGTCACTAAGGATGCTCACGCGCTTTCAGTAGCCAAGTTGAGTAGTGGTCCACGCTTTTTTTCCAAGTACGTCTACTGGAGGCCAGCCTTTCAAATTCCCTTGAATGCTACATATCAAGCCGTTGTTCTTCAGCGGACATGCGAATGCATCATTTCATCTGTAAAAAGTCGCTTGTTGCTAAGTAATATTGGACTTCTTCTGTTAGTCTCGCTGGCTCAATGTTGACCTTCCAATCCAGAAGGCCCAGCAGGTTTTTTTCGATCCAGTTTACTTCGTGCTTCTGAAACCCTAATATCTGTCGATCTCTTTCGAAAATTCGACTTTCAGTAGTCCAGACTTGATTATTGAACGCGCGATCCCGTTGGCACTTGTTGGCAACCATCAGACAACTCAAGACAACGCGATGATTTGTGCACCTCCGGCCACGTCTTCCTATGCCGTTTTCGGACAGTTTATCGATAAAGAGGCCAAGATAGACCCGCGATGCCATAAGTTCCAAAGGCGTAAGTTGAAGGCGTATCACAAGCTGCGTGATGAAGGCTTCCAGCGAGGGAGGATCCAGGTCCTTCGGGCATGCAGAATCAGTCGCATCAGGGTCGGTCGCATCACTGTATGCCACGGCAGAAGAAAGGGCGGCTACGTGGGCAATCATGTTCCTGGTGACACCCTGGCTCTGAAACCGAACGAGCACGTCGGACTGCTTCATGTCGAAAGGCAAGAGGCTGGATCAGGTGCGCGATAGCGCAGAAACATGGATGGACGGCAGAGTTTCGCTTTTTATGCAGGCCGGCACCGGCCGGATCACAGCTGTCCTGACAATTCTGTCTCCAATACCTGTTTCCTCATTTAGATCCGTCTCCATGTTCGTTCTCCTTCAGAAATTCAAAATGGGCCTGTGCGATCGGGCAGTCCGAAGTTCGCCTCCATTTCCACAAGTGACAAGCTAATTCGCTCATGAGTGCCGATTTGAGCACTGCGGCTTCCTCATGTGCGGAATAGGATATATTGCGGCGAGCCGGCGTCGCCGAAGCCCTGCTAGACTGGCCTTCTGGTCTAGGTACGAATGAAGGAGGCATGATCTTTCTTTTGTACCAAAAAGATCCTGGTCAACAAGCTCTTGGGACGTGGAGCGAACCCAAACGCTATCGTTCGTTCTT
>NW_021167720.1:0-1541 GCF_003724135.2 Verticillium nonalfalfae
AAACTTATTTATATTTTATAAATAATATAGCGAAATTATACTTAGAACTTTAAAGCTATTCGGAAAGAGGACTTTAATATAGACGATCTAAGTATCTATTAAAAAGACTTCTAAAGCTTTATAAAGTAAAAGTATTTATTAAAGGACCTTTAAAACTTTATTTATCGAGAATAATTATATTCCTTTTATTTTAAAAGTAATAAAGATATCTCTTTATTTTCTTTTTAATAGATAAGAGAGTATTTACTAATTATTTAGTAAAAATATTAATTATAGTAAAGAATAAGCTTTTAGATATTTCTAATAATTTCTTTATTTTATATAAGATAAATTAATAGAATATTATATTCTTATTAAAGATATAAAGATAGTTATATATAAAGCTTAATAGGTCTAAAATACTAATATATTATAGAATAAATAGTAAAAAAGTAAAAAACGAATTTACTCTTAATTAATATTAAAAGAACCTTAAAATACTATATTTAAATATAAAATCCTTATAAGAGGAGTCCTTTAAGATTAATTATTAATAAAGAGAGGACGACCTTTATATCGTAATAAAGGCTTTATATTATAATAGCTAAGAAACCTAAACCTATACTTAGTAAGAACTCTATTAAATAGCTAAAGTACTACCTCCTTAATATTATTAAATATATACTTCTATTATAATAAGCCTAAGTACTAGGTATAGAAGTACCTTTAGTCCGAGCTATATAGTAAAGCTATAGTTATTAATATTTAGTTACTTAAATTTAAGGGTATTAAAATAATAGAACTTTTAGAAAACGATTTAATATAAATCTCGATTTAAAGGATACTACGTTAAAGTTAAATATTAAGAAAGTTACGAAAGTATTAGTAATTACTATTTAATAAAGAAAAAAATTAAATTCTCTATTAACTTAGATATTAATACTATTATAGATATTATTAATCTTACCTTTATTTAATTATTAAAGCTATAAGAAATAGAGGGTATTAAAGCCTTAGAACTATAAACGTTTAATAAGTAATTAACGAATAATCGGGGACTATTTACCCTATCTTTCTATTTACTAAATATATAGAACTACCTTTAACTATTATATTAATTATTCGTATATATAGAATAGCCTAAAAGATTAAGATATATCCTTTTATTTAATAATAGTATAAGTAAAGAAGGTATTAAAATAGATACTATTACTTAGTCCTTTATATAGGGCTATATATTTAACGTAGACTTTAAGGAATTTATAAAAATTATAATTAAGGATAAAGCTAAAACCTATATAATATATATTATCTAAGTAATAACTATAATATTAAACGTAATAATACTTATTATTAACGAATCTCCTTTTAATAAAGAATAAATTAAGATACTCCTTTTAGAACTTATAGAGTTCGGGGACGTATTCTCTAAAACTTTAATAAAAGAGTTATTAATATTAAAAGATATAGAGTACTTAGTAAACTTAAAAGAGGGGGCTAAACCTCTTTATAGCTTAATCTATCTATTATCCTAGAAGTAGCTAGAAGAGCTATATTACTAT
>NW_021167721.1:0-1537 GCF_003724135.2 Verticillium nonalfalfae
ATAAAGATAGAAGCTTACTTTAATATTAAAAGAATATTATAGCTTTAAGGAGAAAAGGCTTTTACCTTTTAAATAAAGGGTAAAATATACTTATACTATTATAGAAAATAAAGCGGAAAAAGAAGTTAATCCTTAATCTTATAATTTAATAATTAAAATTAAAAGAATAATAATAATTTATTAAAAGATTATAAAGAGGTCTAAGGAATTAGATAAATCTTAGGTTATTATTCTAGATTAATATATCTTATACTCTATAATAAAAGAGTTTATAAAGAATAAAATAAGATTATAATTTACTTTTATTTAGGAATTTAAAGATTTAATTAAAAGATTATAAATTATTAACTTAGAATACTTTTCCTATAAAGAGAATAAAAGTTAATAAATTAGAAAAAGAGAAAGTTATACTTTAGATAATTAAAGTACCCTCTTTTTTAAAGGATAATTAATAATCCTTATATAAAAAATACTCTAAAAAAGCTATTAAAATAATATTATAATAACTTTTAAATAGAATATATTAAAGTAAATAAAACCCTTAAACTCTTAGAAAAGAAGTTTTATTAAGAAAATATAACTATAAACGTCTATTAATATATTATTAAATACTTAATATATTAAAGGACTTAAATATTTAAGTATAAATTATATAAAAAGCTATAATTATTATTACTTCCTTTTTATCCTTTCTAAAAGATATCTTTAGATTTTATTATAAGCTTAAATCTAATAATAAAAGATAATAACTTAAAATATAATTCTATCTTTATAATTGTAGATTAATTTATTAAAGCTATTTAATTCTTAATAACCTAAAAAACGTTAATAATTATAAGCTTAAACGTAATATTCTATAAAGAGATAAAGTATAAGTTTAAAAGCTTAGAAAATATAATAAATAATCGAGATAAACTCTTTATTAATAAATACTAAGAAGAATTCTATTAAAAGAGAGTAATTAAATACTATCTCTTTATAATTTATTATTCTTAAATAGATAAATAAATAGAAAGAATCTATTAAATATTAAAGAAATACTTTTATTATATTAATAATTAAACGCTAAAAGAGTAACTATATTACTTAAAAGAAATAGGGTTCTTTTATAATAATAATATATATAATATTATTAATATTTTACTATTTAAAGCTTTATATAAATATTACTTTAAGATAATTAATTATATATTATTAAAGGATAATATAATAATTTAAAAAGTAAAAAAAAAGATAGGGAAAATTACGAGTATTCGCTAAAAAGTTAATAAAAATTAATAATATATAATATATATTTAAACCCTCTATTATAATAAAAAGTATATATTAAAGACTTTTAATATTAAAGATATTATAAAACTCTTTATAAAGGACTTCTATTTTAAAATAAATAAGAAGCTTATATTAAGATATATTTAAATTAAAATTATAAAATAAATAAATAAATAAGCTTATTATATAATATTTCTTAAAACTTATTCTTATATATATAATATATTCCCTATTTCCTCTTTAGAATTATAATATAATCGTTAAA
>NW_021167722.1:0-1526 GCF_003724135.2 Verticillium nonalfalfae
ATAAATAATATAATTTAATTCTTTTTAATATATTTATTAATATATATATAGAATAATTAATTAAATATATCTATTAAATAAATTAATTAAAGTAAGAATCTTTATAATTTAAGCTTTTTTATATATTAAAAAATCTTAGATTCTTCTAAATCATTTAAATATTAAGAATTAAATATTATATTATATTTAATATAAATCCTATTAAATTATTAATTAAGTATTATTTATAGAACGTTAAAGATCTTTATAATTAACCTAATACTTTAATTTAGGGCTTATTTAAAAGCTTAGATTATATTATAAATATAGTCATTAATAGAAAGTAATTCTATATTAGTAAATAGAGTTATCGTATCTTAAATATATCGATATATCGAGTTATTATAGGGTAATCTACTCGCCTAAGTAGTCTACTTACCTAGGAAGTATATTATATTATAAAGAACTTATACTTTTTATATAATAATTATAATAATATTATCCTTTTAATCTATATTAATAATATTACTATCATTAAGCTTTCTATTAAGGTCTTTAAAGGAGTAATCTAAATATTAAAATTAATCTATAACCTTAAAGAAATATTAATTATTCATAAGTTTATTAATATCTATATTATTTATAATCCTAAGAAGGGCTTTACTTTATTATATTAATATAATTATATTTTTAAGATCCTATAATACTTTAGGTTTAATAAAGCTAATCTAGTAAAGACCCTTTAGGCCTTAAGTACTTTACTTCTTCTTTTAGATATTACTTTATATAACCCTAAAATATTAAAGAAATATTAAAAGATAATATATACTTTTAATTATCTTAACTATAATACTTACTTTAATATTAACTTTAGTATCTTAAAGCTCTATAAAGAGAATAGCGGATTAATTAATAAATACTTTATAATTATTAAATATATATTTTATTACTCTAAAAGTACTTTCTCGCTTAATATTAAGTATTATTAGGGGCACCTATAGAAGGCGCTCCAGCCCTAGGCTCCTAGCGGACTTATACTCCGCTAGAGCCCGGGGACTAGAGCACTCTACTCCTAGATAAAGGTATCGGCCTAGATACTAATAGCCTTAGAGAGGAACTATTTATAATACTCTATATATACCCCTAGGTAAGGTCTAATAAATATCTTAATCGACCTTTAATTAGAAAAGTATAAAGGTATTAGGCTAATAGCCTTAATTAGGGAAAGTAGCTAGATTAGCGAATAATCGATATCCTATTATATTTACTTTAACTTATTAAAGCTATAGAATAGGGCCTTAATATTACTTATAAAGTTTAGACTTTATCGTTAATATATTAGCGATAAGATACCGGTGAGAGACTACGTCTATCTCTTTATATTACCCTCCTTCTAGGAGGTCTAGTCTCTAGACTTATAATATATTTACTATTATTCTTTAATAATAATTCTTTATAAGCTTTTCTATATATCTTAATTTCTTTATTTAATTTCTTTTATAGAGATATATTATTTATAAATATATTATTAAATATTATTATAATAA
>NW_021167723.1:0-1488 GCF_003724135.2 Verticillium nonalfalfae
TATAGAGAAGTATAATATTATTATTCTTATAATATTAAAGGAATTTATTAAAATAGTAATTTTTATATTTATTAAGGATAAAGATATAAAATATATTAACTATTCGTAATTTTATATAAAAATCGAAATACTTAATCTATTCTTAGCTTCTTTTATTTATTATTTATTTATTTTTAATTATTATAATAATTATCTATAATAATAATAAACTATTTTAATATTAACTTTTAAATTAAATTTTATTTATAATAATAATAAATAGTAAAACTATATAGCTAGATATATTAATACTTTAAATAATTATAATTTATTCTTTATTCCTAAGCTATATTATTAAAGGTTTTAAAGACCTTTCCGTACTCGTAATAACTTTCGTAGTACGAAGAACGCCTATTATAAACCTAATCTTATTAAAATTATAGATATTAGACTCTATTATATTATATTTCGCGATTATATTTACTATAAGCTAAAATTAATCTTAAATTTTCGTTAAATCTTCGTATTTAGCTTTTTTATAATTATAAATATAATAGTATTTCGATTTAAATTCTAAGTATTACTTAATAAATAATATAATCTAGTTCTTTCTAATACGTCTATTAATATATATATAGAATAGTCGATTAGCTATATCTATTATATAGGCTAACTAAGGCGGGAATCCTTATAACTTAAGCTTCTTTATATACTAAAGAATCTCGGATTCTTTTAAATCGTTTAATCGTCGAGAGTTAAGTATTATATTATATCGGGTATAAATCCCGTTAAGTCGTCGATTAAGTATCGTTTATAGAACGTTAAAGGTCTTTATAATTAACCTAATACTTTAATTTAGGGCTTATTTAAAAGCCTAGATCGTACTATAAATACGCTCTTTAATAGAAAGCGATTCTATATTAATAGGTAGAGTTATTACGTCTTGAATATATCGATATATTAAGTCGCTATAGGGTGGTCTACTTGCCCGGGTAGTCTACTCGCCTAGGAAGTACGTTACTAGGTATATACCTAGTATATACCCTAAGGAGTTAGGTTGCTAAGGTAGGTAAGGTATATGCCTAGTATATGCCTAGCATATGCCCTGAGGAGTTAGGTTCCTAAGGTAGGTAAGGCATATACCTAGTATATGCCTAGTATATACCCTGAGGAGTTAGGTTCCTAAGGTAGGTAAGGCATATACTAGGTATATACCTAGTATATAACCTGAGAAGTTAGATTCCTAAGGTAACTCGGGTATATACCTAGTATATACTTCACCTACCTTAGGAATCTAACTCCTCAGGGTATATGCTAGGCATATGCTAGGTATATGCCTCACCTACCTTAGGAACCTAACTCCTTAGGGCATATGCTAGGCATATGCCTCACCTACCTTAGGAATCTAACTCCTCAGGGCATATGCTAGGCATATACTAGGCATATGCCTAGCGTATGCCTTTTATATATCTTAAATGCCCTTAATTCTAAAGATATTAATATTTTAAA
>NW_021167724.1:0-1485 GCF_003724135.2 Verticillium nonalfalfae
TATTAATATAATATTTATTCTAGAGATTATTAAATTTAATAATATAAATCCTTAATTTAATAATAATTATAATAAATATATGGTCTAAGAAGACTTTATTTATATTAAATAATATAGAATATAATATTAAAGATTAAGCTATTCTCTTTCTTAAAAGTCTTTTATTTATTAATTAAGGTTTACTATTAATAATTATCTTTAATAGAGATTTTAAGTTTATTAGTTTATTTTAAAAGAATATATTTAAAGTATTCGAAATTAATTTACTATTTTCGATAATTTAATATTTATAGATTAATAATTTATTAAAATAAAAGAACTAAATAATTAAAATAGCTTTAAGATATTATATATTATTATTTAATATACTTTAAATAAATATTCTAATCTTACTTTAATTTACTCTTAATAATATTAAATAATATATTATTAATTATACTTTAAATAAACTATTACTAAGATTTAAGCTTACTTTAATTATAAATTAATTAATTATAAAGATATAAGATATAGAAATTATTAAGATAATAACGAAACTATATTAATAAGAGGTATAAATATCTATAATTTATATATAAATTAAAATAAAGAAAGCTTATAATAAGAGATATTAATTTATATATTTTAAGATTAATAAAAAAGTATTCCTTAAATTAAATAAAGGATATAAGCTTCTTAATAGATTATTAAGGAAATAGAGTTAATAATATATTAAACTTTTTACGATCTTAGAGAAGAAAGGCCTTTTAATATATAAATTAAAGTTCTTAGTTGAATAGAGAGTATATAATATAATATCTATTAAATAATTTATTCTATACCCCTTTAACGGTAACCTCTAAATATAATAATTATCTATTATTAAATTAATCTTATTAAAGGTTAATAGAGAATTATATAAAGTTAATAGATTATTAAATAGATATATAAAATAGTTACTAAGAAGATTATATTTATAGTACTTATTATATAAATATAAAGCTAAATACTTTATAATAGATATAGAAATCTATTATTCTAATTATTATAAATGAAAGATAATAATCGTTAATTATATTCTAATAATAAATATTAAGATAAAGATTTAATTATAAAGATTAAGTAATAGTTTTAATAAAATAAATAAAGAGAAGATTAAAATAATAATAAAAAGAATAAAATATAGATATATTATTAATATATTATGTTCTGAATATTATTAACTTTCTATATTATAATATACTTTACTTCGCTATTAACCTTTTACTTTAATTCGAATAATATTTAAACTCCTTAATATTTATAATTTAAAGATATTAAATTATTCTTTATACTTTCTTATTTAATTATTATACTATTACTCTATATTATAATTAATTATATTAAGATTTAAATTATTAATAAAAATAATACTTAATATTAAATAACCTATATTATAGGCGAGTAGCCTATATAGGCGAGTAGCCTATATAGGCGAGTAGCCTACCTACCTCGACTTTTCTAACC